>NW_026442108.1:0-7775 GCF_026898425.1 Galleria mellonella
TGAGGAAATTGTCCTTTTAGCTACGATTGAGTATAACAGGTCCATTCACACAGTAACGGGGATGAAGCCCCTTACCGTATTTCGTTCAATTAAAGATGACAACCAAATACCATGCCGCTTAAGAAACGCACAGGAAAGAGAACTAACAACTCATAATAAGAACAGGCAGGAGAAAAAGTACTTGTTAAAAATAACAGGAGACTAGGCAATAAGCTTACGGCTCTTTATACTGAGGAAGAGGTGGAAAAGGACTTGGGTACAACAGTTTTAATAAAAGGGAGGAGGGTCCATAAAGACAACCTTCGTTAAACTTAATCTAGAACCTAGGTGTTTCTAATGATAAAAGAAAGAGAAATAAACACTGGTCACCTTTATGACATACGTTTGGCTAGAAACAGAGCAATTATTACGGAATTAAATAACATTATAACAGCTGTCACTTTCGCCAAAATTGGGGTCTTAAGTCCCATTCTCTTAGACAGTAACGAAATAAATTTCATAACAGGAGACGAGCACTTCACTGACCTTACCGTGGCCGATGTTATGGCAGTAGCTAGAATTAAGATATTACAGTAAAATAACATAATTTACTTTTAATAAGATATCCGATTCCTATGTTTAGATGTAAAAAAATTACTATTTTACCAGTAGCTCATGGCCACCAAATCCTGCACCTTGAAGAATCCATCTTAGCCAAGTGTTATAACCATACCGTAGCCGTAAAGAACTGCAGCAACACAACACCAACGTTTTGCTTACCATCTCCGACTAGGTCATGCGCTCTGCAGCTACTGACTCGCAACACCGCTAATTGCAGTACAACATTTAACAACCTCACACCGATTTCACCGATAAGTGACGGCCTTGTTGTCATCAATGACCAATTGGCTGTCATCGAGGAAAATAATGAGGTCCCTATTACGGTCAACGGAACATACCTCGTGGTCTTCAAAAACAACGTAAAGATTAGTGGTACGACTTTTTATAACGAAAAAAACGACACACCCTAATTCCCGTCGTAATAAGAGCCTACCACTCTGCACATGTCGCTAAGTCAGCACATTTTGCGTGAGAACATTGGCCAGACATCAAAGTAAACTAACACCATGCACGAGGCGCAAGGTCAGCAAAACGTCAGCAGAGGAGCCACAACGCGATGCGGGTTGGTGGCTTGAGCTAAGTTATGGATAATTATAAGCTTCACTTTATACTTGACAACTAAGCCGAGATGACGGCAAATAAAATAATTTTGAATTGAACATTACATTTGAATAATTGGCGCCCAACGTGGGGCCCGCGAGTGAAAAGTTTAATAGAAAAATATAAAGTTTTTAACTCGATTCGTGTAACTACGACAGCTGGCTCACTTAAAATCAACAACAATCAACTACTTGGACTCAAATTGGTTTTAAAGAAGAGACAACCTTTGGCCCGATCAACTAACCGGAAGAACCTGAACCTAATTTTAATCTATTCAAATCCAATGGAAGGGTAAGTGAGATGCTCGTTTCCTGGAATAAATATAACAATAATTGTGAATAAAATAAAGGAAAGTGACAGAACAAAAATTAATGAGTGAAGGTCTGGAAGACCTTTTTAGAAATTTAAAGTTAGGAAGTCAGAAAGCAAATATGAACACAGAACAAATAAGCGAGTTAATTAAGGCGGAAGTTAGAAGTGCTTTGGCAGCACAAAGGTTGGAGTTCGATAGGAAGTTAGGAGCAATCCAAAACCAGGTGACGGGTAGCAGGCCAAAGGTAGAAAAATATCTAAAGGTATCTGTAAATCCACTAGTGACATGTGACATAACGCTTGATGCCATCAAATCACTTCCCGAATTTCATGGTCACATAGGCACATATGTGTCATGGCGCGAGGCGGCGCATAACGCTTATGAACTGTTCAAAAGGTACGATGGCAGTGAACGACACTACCAAGCAGTTTCCATTTTGAGGAACAAAATAAGAGGGGCTGCCGATGCGGTCCTCTCATTGTTTAGTACTGTGCTGAATTTTTATGCCATTATAGCACGTTTAGACTTTACGTACGCGGACAAACGTCCCGTATATCTTATAGAGCAGGAATTATCTACCTTAAGACAGGGTTCTAGGTCCTGTTTGGAATTCTACGATGAGGTAGAAAAGAAGCTAACGTTACTAGCTAATAAGACTATAATGTCTTACGAGAGTAGCGTGGCAGAAATTATAAACGAGAAATATAGGCCAGATGCCCTAAGAGTTTTCATTTCCGGCTTAAGGAAGCCCTTATGCGATATTCTTTTCGCTTCACGGCCGTCTGACCGTCCGTCTGCTCTTGCTTTAGCACAGGAGGTTGACTCAAACCATGAGCGGTATGCGTTCGCGGCCAATTTTGCTGCCAGGAACGTCGAGGGCAACCATATAAAAAAAAATAATAATACAATTTCAAGCCAGAACAACCATAGGACAAACACTTATGATCCACCCTCAGCTCATAAGAGCCCACACTACTATAGTAATAGGCAATAGAAACCCGGACATGCGCCTCATTTTACGGAAAATCAAAGGGTAAATAACGGACGTGACAGCGACAGACTGGTTAGAGTGGAACCAATGGACGTTGATCCATTCTTTATCGAAATTTAAACACCAATCGTTTGACAGAGACCGAGGTGCCTATCAAGGAAACAGTAATAGAATGCAACAGGGGTATCAACAAAAACGTCCAGCAAATTCTGGACGTTACACAGGACCAAAGATCCAACGTGTTAATCATCTGGAGGAGGAAGTTGAGCCACAGAGTGAATCATTGTACGGTGCAGAAGCCGAACAAGCGGCGGATGACGTAAGTTTAGATCAACTTAATTTTTTAGGGGAAGGTCCCTCCTACCCTGGATTTCAAAGTCCCTAGGAGGGAAAGAAGTGAAACTCCTTATCGATACTGGTGCGTCGAGGAGTTATATGAAACCAACACCGGCTTTAAGGACACAACATTTCAGGGACACATTCTCTGTAAAATCTATTCACGGGGTTACTTCTATCATGGAAAAATGCTACATAAAAATATTTGGCGTAGTGGCAGAATTTTTCATCTTACCGGACTTAACATCATTTGATGGCGTGATTGGGCTCGACATACTAAACAGGGTCCATGCGAACATTGACCTTAAATCGAACACAATAAATCATGATTTTGGTGAGGAGGAAATCTTCTTCATTTCCAGTCATGACGTAAGCCATCTTAGGCTTCAAACAAATCTAGTACCAACAGACGTTAGGGAAGATTTTTCTAGGATGATCAAAAGGATGAATGGGGTTTTTGCTGACCCCAATGAGGCATTACCGTACAATACAAAGGTGATAGCAACAATTCGAACGGAGGACGAAACACCAGTTTACTCAAGATTATACCCGTACCCACTGAGTGTAGCGGATTTCGTGGACAAAGAAATCAAGGACTTGTTAGCAAATGGAGTTATCCGGCCATCAAGATCACCGTTTAACAACCCTATATGGGTAGTAAAGAAAAAAGGGGTAGACGAAAACGGACAGGCGAAGCAGAGATTAGTTATTGATTTTCGGAAGCTCAATGAAAAAACTATCGGTGATAAATACCCAATTCCCGACATAACAGGAATTCTTTCCAATTTGGGTGGTAGTAAATACTTCACCACTTTGGACTTAAAATCTGGTTTCCATCAGATTAAACTATTGGAGCGTGATAGGGAAAAAACAGCTTTCTCTGTCAAGAATGGCAAGTATGAATTTTGCCGGTTACCTTTTGGATTAAAAAACGCGCCGAGCATCTTTCAACGCGCCATAGACGACGTATTAAGAGAGCATATTGGGAAAAGCTGTTTTGTCTATGTAGACGATGTTATTATTTTTTCGGAAAACAAACAGCAGCATCTGAAAGATATAGAATCAATTTTAAATGAATTATTTAGGGCCAACATGAGAGTGTCGGTTGAAAAATCCAAATTTTTTAGGACTGAGGTCGAATACCTGGGGTTCTTAGTTTCACAAGGAGGAATAAAAACGTGTCCAGACAAAGTCGACACAATACGAAGTTTCCCTGAGCCCACCACTCTAAGGGGACTCAGATCATTCCTAGGTTTAGCGGGTTATTATAGATGTTTTATAAGGGATTTCGCTAGAATATCAAAACCATTGTCGAGCATCATGAGAGGCGAATACGGTCGAGTTACTGCGTCCCAATCAAAAAAAATCAGAATTGATTTGACGGATGAACAGAAAAAGACCTTCGAAACAATTAAAGAAATTTTAGCGTCAGAGGATGTAACCCTGACGTATCCAGATTTTAACAAACCATTTGACCTAACTACTGACGCGTCGGCTCATGCTCTAGGCGCCGTCCTCTCTCAGGAGGGCAAACCGATTACCATGATTTCTCGCACTTTGTCCGGGAGCGAGGAGCATTACGCTACCAATGAAAGGGAATTGTTAGCTATTGTATGGGCATTGAAAGCTCTTAGAAACTACCTATATGGCGTAACAAAACTTAATGTTTATACTGACCACCAGCCGCTGACCTTTGCGGTTTCGGATAGGAATCCTAATTCGAAAATTAAAAGATGGAAAGCCTTCATAGACGAATGCAACGCAAAGCTAATCTACAAACCAGGAAAGGAAAATGTGGTGGCAGACGCTCTATCTAGGCAACATATAAATGCTTTAGATAACACGAGCGTCGAGACAATTCATAGCGAGGAATCATCAACCCATACAATTGAAAGATCGGAAAAACCGGTAAATTGCTTCCGCAACCAGATTATTGTGGAGGTAGGTACAGAACCTCAAAGAAAAACTTTTATAACTTTTGGAAAAAAGACAAGGCATATCATTTCTTACCGAGAAAAAAAGGATTTATTAGAACTTTTACAGGAGGCCGTAAACACAACAGCAGTAAACGCAATACACTGCGATCTGCATGCACTTGCACAGTTTCAGCACGAACTGGTCGAAATGTTTCCAACAGTTAAATTCAGACATAAGGAGAAATTCGTTAACGACATTACGAATCTGAATGAGCAGCAGGAAATTATCGCTGCTGAACATAACAGAGCGCATCGAGCAGCGCAGGAGAACACAAAACAAATTCTAGAGGATTATTTCTTTCCAAAAATGGAGAAAAAAGTTAAACAATTTGTGGGAAATTGTCGAACTTGCTCGCGGGCGAAGTATGATCGGCACCCAAAGAAGCAGCTTATTGCTCAAACGCCCATACCAACATATTGTGGAGAAATTCTTCACATTGACATATTTTCTACCGGGTCCAAGTTCTTCTTGACGTGCATCGACAAGTTTTCAAAATTTGCGATAGTACAGTCGTTGAAATCAAGAACGATAGTAGATGTCAAACCACAGCTCCTTCAGTTACTCAACATGTTTTTCGGTACTCGAATAGTTTATTGCGACAATGAGAAGTCGCTGAATTCACACAGCATCAAAGCTACATTAAAGAATCACTTCAATATCGAGATTGCGAATGCTCCACCACTACATAGTACATCAAATGGTCAGGTGGAGCGATTCCATAGCACACTAATGGAAATAGCACGATGCCTTAAACTTGACAAAAATCTTGATGATGTTGAGGAAATTGTCATTTTAGCTACGATTGAGTATAACAGGTCCATTCACACAGTAACGGGGATGAAGCCCCTTACCGTATTTCGTTCAATTAAAGATGACAACCAAATACCATGCCGCTTAAGAAACGCACAGGAAAGAGAACTAACAACTCATAATAAGAACAGGCAGGATAGGGAGTTCCCTGTTGGAGAAAAAGTACTTGTTAAAAATAACAGGAGACTAGGCAATAAGCTTACGCCTCTTTATACTGAGGAAGAGGTGGAAAAAGACTTGGGTACAACAGTTTTAATAAAAGGGAGAAGGGTCCATAAAGACAACCTTCGTTAAACTTAATCTAGAACCTAGGTGTTTCTAATGATAAACAATTAACAAAAAAGTTTCATATATGTTTTTAGGATTTTCATAATTTGGCCATATCAATATCGGCAACGACAGGAAGGTTAATCGACTATACCAATGCAAGGTACATTCCGGTGGTCGGTGAGGACCTTGTAATTTGGGAGAATTCAAGACACATCAAGCATGTTACCAACTTGACACTTTACGAATTACTGAGAGACGAGACAATTAATGCCACAGACCACTTTCCTCAGTCACATATGAGGAAGTTACTAGACGCGGACATAAATCAGATAAGTCGACTGATACAAATGATAAACGCTCACCACAGACAGGCGAGAAGCCTGAATGCCCTAGGGACAGTCCTGAAATACATTACTGGAACTCCTGACCATGACGACTTCAATAGATTAATGAACACAGAAGAACAGCTAATTAACTCGCAGGACAGACAGTTTACCATAAACACCCAGGTACAGAAAGAAATCAATAACCTTACCATTACAGTAAATAAAATCCTGAAATTAACAAAAGAAAGAGAAATCACCTTTATGGCATACTTCTGGCTAGAAACAGAGCAATTATTAAAGAATTAAATAACATTATAACAGCTGTCACTTTCGCCAAAATTGGGGTCTTAAGTCCCATTCTCTTAGACAGTAACGAAATAAATTTCATAACAGGAGACGAGCACTTCACTGACCTTACCGTGGCCGATGTTATGGCAGTGGCTAGAATTAAGATATTACAGTATAATAACATAATTTACTTTTTAATAAGATATCCGATTCCTATGTTTAGATGTAAGAAAATTACTATTTTACCGGTAGCTCATGGCCACCAAATCCATACCGTAGCCGTAAAGAACTGCAGCGACACAACACCAACGTTTTGCTTACCATCTCCGACTACATCATGCGCTCTGCAACTACTGACTCGCAACACCGCTAATTGCAGTACAACATTTAACAACCTCACACCAATTTCACCGATAAGTGACGGCCTTGTTGTCATCAATGACCAATTGGCTGTCATCGAGGAAAATAATGAGGTCCCTATTACGGTCAACGGAACATACCTCGTGGTCTTCAAAAACAACGTAAAGATTAATGGTACGACTTTTTATAACGAAAATCCTACGTTGCCTCTAAAACCTGAAACTCCATGGGCTTCTACAATCAACTTGACGCAGCACACAGAAATATTAAGCGCTTCTTACCTTCACCATGTGAATCTAGAGAATGTTCAAAGGATCAATCACCTGCAGCGATCAATCCATTATGGCCACGTTACAGGTTTCTCAGCCTTTGGTGTCTTATTAATCATGGCATTCACTGTTTACGTCCTTCTCAGGATAAGGAGGACCAAGAGAGAGATTATCATAGCCAAATCCGTTGAAACTGCAATTAAAACCGCTTCTTTGAGGACCGAGGACGTTCCCCATTTAGAAGGGGAGGAGTTATCGCGAGGAAACGACACACCCTAATTCCCGTTGAAGTCGACATAAAGCCATAACGGCAGTGCATTTGGAAGAATTCCATAATATCTTATATTTAGGTATAAAGTCGATTTTCTTGTATATACACATTTAGCAATCGATATTGAGTTGCTTCAAATCATTAATTTAACATATTTAAGTTAACTAACCTTCTTCATCTTACTGAAGTTGACATAAAGCCATAACGGCAGTGCATTTGGAAGAATTCCATAATCTTATATTTAGGTATAAAGTCGATTTTCTCGTATATACACATTTAGCAATCGATATTGTAATTGCTTCAAATCATTAATTTAACATATTCAAGTTATTTAAACTTCTTCATCTTACTGAAGTCGACATAA
>NW_026442109.1:0-3230 GCF_026898425.1 Galleria mellonella
GCTCACTAAAGCTGTGTCATCCGCAAAAGTTGAGGTCAATATATTATTAGCTGTTGGAAGATCTGCTGTATATATGATGTATAGAGTTGGGCCTAAAACACTGCCCTGTGGTACACCAGCCCTTATCTGTCGTTCATCAGATATGAAATCTCCCACTTTTACCATAAATTGTCTATTTTTTAAATAAGACTCCAATGTTTTATACAATTCTAAAGGTAGAATGTTTTTAATCTTATATAAAAGGCCTTCATGCCACACCTTATCAAACGCCTGATCTTCGTCTAGAAATATAGCTGAACAGTACTCTCTGTGCTCAAATGCTTTTCTTATTTCGTTAGTAATTCTATTTACTTGCTCTATCGTGCTATGTTTTCACGAAACCCGAATTGGTGCGTTGGTATTATATTATTTTCGTGGAGGAAAGGAGACATCTTTGATAGTAACACTTTTTCAAATATTTTGAAAGACAGGGTAGAAGACTGATTGGTCTGTATGAAGACGGCTGTGTTAAGTCTTTCCCAGGTTTATCTATCAAGATAATCTGCGACTTTTTCCATGAAATTTGGATAGTATCCGAGATTAAGAATTGCATTGAAGAGCAAAGAGAGCACTTCTACAGCAATATTTGGTAACTAAATTAGCATTTTTGGAGTAATATCATGTCCTGGTGACTTTTTTGGGTTAAGTTCTTTTATTATTCTAATAATTTCAGAAGGTGAAGTCTTAAAAGACTCGAGTGACTCGTTAGCTGTGTTGGGTAAGCTGGACAGCTTAAAGTTGTTCTTTGGGCAATTTGGTTGAAATACCTTTTCTAGGTGACTTGCAAAACTATTAGGCTTTTCCTCGTCACTTCGAGCCCAATTTCCACCCAAGTCTCGAATAGGCATGTTGGAGTCAGTTGGTGGCTTCATGGACTTTTGGGCTTTCCAAAGGGAGTTTTGCTTGTTTGAATTTGGACACAGCTTCTTTATATACATTTCGGTGTTGAATTCTTCTTCACGTTAAAGCGCTTTTTTTAATTTACGTACAGCTGATTTCAATTGAAGCTGAGTGGAAGGAGAGCGATTTATCTGACATTCACGTCTTGCACGCCTTTTTTCATTTACAAGCTTTTCTATTTCTCTATTAGTGATTTTTCTGGAACCAAGCGGCTTATAGTTTTTGTTTGGTGTTGCTAAGACAGCTGCTTTAGTTATTATATCATTGAGTTCTCTTATGCTTTCGTCAATATCTCTTCCTGTATTTATTTTGTACTCAATATTAATGTGGCTACTCACGTATTTTTTATATTTTAGCCAATTCGTTTTATAAGAAGTTAGACCCACTTTTGGATCAACGAATATGGGTTGTTCACATAATTTTATACAGGAGAGTGATCAGAAGATAGATCAGTACATGTATCAGCTGTTATGTGCGATTTATGCATATTTTTGATTACAGCAAAATCAATTAAATCTGGTATTTTGTTACGATCACTAGGCCAATATGTCGGCTTACCAGAAGATATTATGTCAAGGTTATTGTGCCTATTTATAATAGTGTGATACAGCTGTCGTCCTTTCGGATTAATTAGCCGTGAGCCCCAATACGTGTGTTTTGCATTGTAATCTCCACCTGCTATAAATCTATGGCCTAGTGTTCCAAAAAAGTCTTTGAATTGGATGTCTGTAATTTTAAACCGAGGTGGGCAGTATATGGCCGTCAGTTTAAGTCCCCGCAGCGATTTTTTATAGTTATTGTTGTAGCTTGTAATTGCGCTGTGGCATAAGATTCTAATGCGTGGTGATTTAATCGTTTTCTAACCAACACTGCTGTTCCTCCATGTGCCTTTCCATCTGGGTGGTTTGTAACATAGAGTCTAAATCCCGGTATAAAGAAATTGTTTTTGTTCGTAAGATGAGTTTCTGACAAAAGCATTATATCAATATTATTTTCATCCAGAAATCTAATAAGTTCCAATTTATGTTGGTTAACACCGTTAGCATTCCATAAACAAATGTTCAATACACTCATTTTTTACTTAAAAAAGTTTGCAACATTTGGTTTTGTGATTTGATTATCTCTTGAATCATATTTTGCATTGAAGCCATAAATTGTGTCATACATTGGGTAAGGTTGAAAATCATAGTTTCAACGCTTCCATTTGGTTGGTTTTGGGGCAATTGCATTTGTGCAGTATTGCCTTTCACCACGTTTGCATAGCTCCCTTGTGTAGCATTGTCTTTAGGATTAACTGGTTTTGAAATATGGACGGGGATTTCAATATTTTCATTAGATGGAATATTCATCATTTGGTTACGACGTGCTTGATTGCCTGGTGACAACTTCCATTTTCAATCTTTATATACAGGGCAACCCCTGTAGTTAGCAGTGTGATTTCCTCCACAATTGCTGCATTTTTTATTTAAATCCTCTTTTTTAAGAGTACATTTTGAAGTAGGATGTAGATCACCACACACCACACAGACACTGCGTAGAGTGCAATATGCTTTCGTGTGTCCATACTCTTGGCAGTTTGTACATTGTACTGGACCATTTCTCTTATGTGGTTCCTCAACGGTGATTCTGCGATGGAGCAGATATTTTAAATTGTAAATCGGGTGTATTTCATTTTTCTTTAGTTGGGTAGAATTTGGCATCAATTCTATTTTGAACATTGGTTGTGGGACTTTGTTCCTGTTAAAAATATTTACTACTGATTTAATGCTAAAACCACCTTCTTCAGTGCTTCTTTAACGTCGTTAGAGTCTACCGAAGACTCTATACCTTTTATGACAACAACTAGGCCTTTTGAGCTCTTCAGTTGGTAAGAGTAGTAATTCTTGTTATTATTTGATAAAATTTTACAATATCCATGAAACTTTTTTCAGTGTATGTTTGAATTTTTGTTTCATCTATGTTACCTTTTTTCAAAGGCACAATGTGAAAATTGTTTGTGCCTATTATATTGCTTATTTAGGAAACAAGCGCATTTGAGCTACGCTCACGCAAATAGATTGGAGGGGTTTGGCATTCACGACTGTGGTGGTACCCTTTGCATCATCGTTAGGCTCCTTGCTCAGCAAATCTATTGCCATTTAGGATTTCTGGCTTTATACCATTTGGCGTGCCTGGTTGAAATTTTTTGGTATTGACCGCTGATTTAATTGGACTCGATTTGCGTTTTTACAGTTATATAGCGATCAATACCAGTCTGAACTGATGGCCCTTTTTTGCTTGGTACATTCTCA